>NC_051155.1:48172900-48181050 GCF_013339745.2 Dermacentor silvarum
GCCGTGCCTGTGTGCGCTTTCTTCCAACTTTTGGTCGACTCGGGTAAGTTCTCTGTTAAATGTGTTACATCGTAAAGAAAATTCGCTTGTTTCAAGGCAACATGCCTAAAAGTGGTATTTTTGTTGTGTGCAGCACTACCGATAAAGAGAAAAGGCGGCTGTCCAAGCTCAGAAGTTTGGTTGCGCCCCGAATGCTGCACAATGCCGTACTGCTGCGTACCGCACTGCAAATCATGGAGCGGCCGGAAAGAAACCGGAGTATCATTCCACGAAATTTCCAGTGACCAAGAACTTCGCGAAAAGTGGCTTAAGGTAATCTCGAGAGACAACTGGACCCCAAATAGCACATCTTGTTATTCCACTGTTTGTAGCCGACATTAATTCGTCCTTTCCGACTTTAAAGAAGGGTGCACGACACGAATACTGAAGAAAGGCGTTGTGCCCAGCGTCTTCCAAGAGTATCCATCATATTTGCAGCCTCGAAAGCAAACCGAAAGAAGCGATGCAGCCCTCAGGAAGCGTACAACGACCCTCGAGGAGCATCCCGACAGGGGGAAGACGTTGCTCCCAACACCAGATGTTGCTGCACTAGCAATGGTTGGTGGATATATCGCACGAAAAATCCACGAAACCATTTCCTGTGATGAATACTTCACTCTAGTAACGAAACCAAACACTTCTACGCCATCGGATGCCTTAATTAGGCACCAGGACAGAGGTGGACTCCTCTATCCGTCTGCTGAGCTTGTAATGGTTCTGCATTCGCTAAAGAAGTACCTGGAAGTTTTCCTCGCAAAAGCGAGAAAGATGAAGCAGCCACTAAAGGCTGCCGTCGACAACGCCGCGAAAGTACTTCAGAAACGTGAACAACTCAAGTGGTCAGCCCCAGGTCATCATGAAAAACTCTTGGACGTTGTGTTTATGAAGTTTCTCCGTCCACTTTTTGTGAACTTCGCGACGAGCGTGACTGACAAACACGACTTTGCGAAAGATTTCCACGCCAAACCGTTGTCTCGAAAAGTGCTCAAGCTATGAGCGCGAAATCAAATATAAAAGTTCGCATTGCATTCCGCATACAGTGTTTGTGTTAAAAATTTTATGTGTGCACCCTATTTAGCGTATACGCATAGTCTTATGCCATGAAGACGTTTCTAGACGATCACCAATGCAAGCGTGCACATAGGCCACGTCGTCTGCTGTTATTGTGGGATCGGGGCGGCTTCTAGCGGCAAGCACCGGAACTATGAGGGACGGACGGCGCCTGTGTATTCCGCGCCAACGCGCGGGCACGAAAAGTATAGAGGAGGCTATGTCTCAGCACTACGACGCCTCGATGCCAGCATTCGAAGGGACGCTGGCATCAAGAAGCACTACCAACGCCACCTAGGTGGCGTTCACCGTACTCAGCACAGCGGAGCGTGGCCTCCGCAATTAGCTCTGAAAATGTTTCTGAAGTTGATCGCGGAGTCTGCAATTACGACGCGCTGTACGCGCTGATTTGACTCGGTGACGATTCAGTTACGTGCTTTGTCTTGCGCGTTGTATTAGTGTGTCAGTTACGTGCTTCGTCTTTCGCGTTGTGCTAGCGTGTGCAGCGTAGTGCAGCTTCCATATGCACGACGGTTGCTCATGGTCATCGACGTTGGTAGTCGTGATGGAGGAGACGTGTCACCAGGCGTCAGCGTGGGTGCATCAACGCCTAAGGGCGCTTTAGCCACAAAACACCAATAGACATTATATATCAATGTGCAATAAACATTACACTACTTCTGTGAAGACACGTTTCACTTTCGTGTTCTATACCGATTCCTATATAAGAGGGATCAACCACATTTTTTTTCACTCATTCCTTCGCGCAGATAGACGTGCGATCTTCAACCCGTCCCATGTCCTCCACTATGCGGACCCGGCGCTGCCACGAAAGACTCTGCCGCCGAGATAAATTTCCAGCCCCCCCCTCCCCCCCCCCCCCCCCCCCACACACACACACACCTACCGACACAGCAATACCCACGCCGCTGCGTCGCCGTGAGCGCTGCGAGCTGTTTGCCTTTTACTTTGTAGCCACCCCTCTCCTCTCGTAGACCTTCTCTTCCCTGCCATTGCACCCAACCCCGTGCGCTTTCTTTTATCACTCTTCTCGTATCTCTGTTTGTCTCGTCTCGACGGACGGATGAGGAAAACAACAAAACACCAATCAAACTTACGAACTGATTTGCATGAAAGGCACGACAAAACGTCATTTCCAATTGTAACTCGCTTTACAAGGTAGCTATTACGCTAGAAAGCGGCTGCAAAGCTTGCAAATATCCGTGCGGCTATGGCCCTGAGGTGTGACAACACAGCACGCCATAATTGGGAGGGTGCACGTGTGGTTTCCTTTATAATTTGCCCGTTAAATAAGATGCCACAAAAGTATAGATTGGTTCGTAAATCTATGTTGCCGTTATCCATACAGTTGCAGCTGACGCTGTAAAGTCTTCAATTCGTCGGTTTAAATGCGAGTTTCAACAAAACGGCTTTCGTGTTGGAATAACCCAGGCCTAAACTTTATCGGAACCGAACAAGTAGCCCCGCGGAGCGTGAGTGCGAACTGTCCGGCGTGCTTGTAATCGTACTTCCATTAGAAAAATCCTCCATGCCTCGGGCTTGAAGATAGGTGCTCGTTAGGCGTCCTTGAGCCGCGACGATTCCAAGCATTCTGGCAGCGACCTGAAGGGACGCCGTTGTGTTCATACGGTTCGCCACGGAAGCCCAGTCCGAGACACTGGCGTCGATCAGCGTGCCTTTGCGGTTCCTTGATGTCGGCTCTGTAATAAAAAGGTCGACAGAGGGCGTCAGCAACACGATCTGTTTATGAGGCACGCCATAGTGAGGGCAGGCAGGCAGGCAGGCAGTGAACTTTATTTTAAGCCCTGAGGAGTGACTCCGAGAACCCCTTACGGTGGAGGAGCCACCGCGGGCCGCTCCCACGTTGGGACGGGCAGGCCGTGCCTCACCGCCGCGTCGTGGGCTCTCTGGACAGCCGTGATGCTGAGCGGTAAGGTCGGAGCTCTTGAGCGCCTCCACCCACTCTTCTTCCGTGGTGAGATTATCGCGGTCCCGTAACGAGGGACACCGCCAGAGCATGTGTTCTGATGCCTCGAAGTGCAGAAGGGATCGCCGCAATCCGGACAATCGGGCTCGAACGAGTCCGCGTACCTACTGACCCTGGCTAGACTGGGATAGGACCCGGTCTGCAGCATGCGAAGGGTGGAAGACTGAGGCCTGGAAAGCTTGGGGTGAGGCGGGGGCTAGACCCTCCTACCGAGCTGATAGTGCTTTGAAATCTCGTTAAACGTGTGGAGCGAGTCCTTGTGCAACCCCGCGTCCGCGCCCTCGAGCGGCGTTTCCCCGGCGCGGTGGGTGAGTTCGCGCGCGCGGGCGTGGGCCAGCTCGTTGGCGTTGGGAACGACGGTGGAGACCTGAGGTCCCATGTGGGCCGGGAACCAAGTGATGACGTGGGGGGAGACGCTCCTGCCGCAAAGCAGGGAGGCCGCTTCCCTCGAGACCGAACCCGTGGCGAAGGCCCTGACCGCCGCCCGGGAATCCGTGTAGATCTGCGGCCTGCTCCCGTCCCGGAGGGTGAGGGCCACCGCGACCTGCTCCGTCAGTGCCGGAGACGAGCCCCGCACCGACGCGGCGTTAAGGAGGTTGCCCCTGTGATCTACCACGGCCGCCACGAATCGGTCGGATGAACCGTATTGGGCGGCGTCAACGAACGCTACCGATCGCGGATCGCCAGCGACGGATCTGAGAAGTGCGGTCGCCCGGGCCCTGCGTCTGCCTACATTGTGTTGCGGGTGCACGTCCGCGTCGAGCGCGCACCACCTCTCCCTGACGGCAGTGGGATTGCAGCCCAGCGCCTCCAAGATCCGCCTCCCCGCAGGCGAGGAAGAGAGCCTGACGACCTGGGCCGTCTGCTGTGCCTCGACAACCTCGTCGAGAGTGTTGTGTACTCCCAGCTGCTTGAGCTTCTCCGTGCTGGCGGCCATGGGGATGCCGAGCACCTTTTTGATGCTCTTGCGCATTCAGCGCTTCGAGCTTTGCCCTCTCGTATCCGTGCCAGCGATGCGCGGCGGCCGTGATGTGGCTCATTAGGAAGACCTGAGGAGGTTGTCCTCCCTCAGCCCTCCGCGACTGTTGGAGACCCTAGTGATGAGCCTGACCATGTTATCCGTTTTGGTGGCGATACGAGCGATCGTCTGTCCATTACAACCATTTGCCTCGATGAGCATACCGAGTACGCGGATGACCTCCACCTTGGGAATGACCTGCCCGATGGCCGTGCGAATGGAGATGTCAACCTTTTCCAGAGGCACCTGACCCTTGGTGATGTGCCCCCTCCTGGTCGGTCGATACAAAAGGAGTTCGGACTTGGACGGGCAGAGCCGGAGCCCCGTGCCCGCCAAGAAATCCTCCGTGCAGCTCAGGGCCGCCTGCAGGGATTCCTCGACTCTGCCTTCACTGCCGCCATCGCACCACACCGTGATGTCGTCGGCGTAAAGAGCGTGATTAACGCCATCCACTTCGGACAGACGGGCTGAGAGACAACGCATGGCGACATTGAAGAGAAGTGGCGAGATGACCGACCCCTGAGGGGTGCCCCTTGCCCCCAGCTCGAAGGGATCAGACTTTACCTCCCCCACCTTGAGAGTGGCGCACCTGCCCCGAAGGAACGAACTGACGAACCCGTGAAACTTGGATCCAAGGTCCATCTCCGTAACGTAATCAAGGATGTGCCTATGGGAAATTTTATCGATGGCGTTTTCAAGATCCATTGCTAGGATACCCCTGACGTCTCTGGTGTCCCTATCGATGATCTGGTGTTTAATGAGTTTCATGACGTCCTGAGATGACAGGGACGGACGAAAGCCCACCATGTTGTATGGGAAGAGTTCGCGTTCCTCAATGTACCTAGATATCTGGCTGTGAATGACGTGTTCCGCGACCTTTCCCACGCACGAAGTGAGCGAGATTGGTCGCAGGTTGTTTAGTCCGGGAGTTCGACCTGGTTTTGGAATCAGAACTACCGACGCGAGCTTCCAATCGTCCGGGACGTCACCCGAATCCCACACGCGATTGATCTCGTCCGTTAAGGTGGAGATAGTATTTTCGTCCAAATTGCGAAGAAACCTGTTCGAAATTCCGTCCGGTCCCGGAGCCGATCGGCCGTTCAGGATAAAAAGCGCTTTCCTAACCTCGTTTTAGAGAAATGAGCGTCGAGGTCCTCCCGCTGGAGAGACCGGTAGCGGGGATAGTCCGCGTCGCCCGAGGGGCCTGTGGGTAGGTATCTGTCGGCCAACGATTGGATAATGTCCTGCATGGTGGAGCCGGCTCATTTGGCTTCGTGCAGAATCCTGTCCATAGCTAGTCTCTGATTGGACTTTGAGGCCGATTCGTCTAGGAGCTGCTTCAGGAGGTTCCATTTGCCTCCCGTGCTCATTTGCCCATCGACCGAATTACAAATTTCGTCCCACTGTTGAATAGCGAGTGTGCGACAATGTTCCTCAATGGTGCGATTTAGTACTGCTATCCTCTTACGGAGTCTACGATTAAGCCGTTGCCCCTTCCACCTGACCAGGAGAGCAGCCTTGGCCTCTAGGAGGTGAGCGAGACGGCTGTGTCCATCCTGTCCACCTTGAGGTCCGTGCGGATCGTCTTGGTGGCGGACCCAACGTCCCTTTTCAATTGCAACAACCATTCCTTAAAGTCTGTGGGATCCGCCATCTTTCCCTCCCTGATTTTTCGAAAGAGGTCCCAATCCGTGACCCTAAATTTGCGGGGGGGGGCCTGCTCGACACCTCGAAGGAGGTAGCCAGGATGAAGTAATCACTACCCAAGTTCTCGTGCAGGTTACTCCACGAGGCCGGTCCCACCCCCTTGACGAAGGTGAGGTCAGGCGTGGAGTCCCTAGTGATCGAAGTGCCCGTTCCTGTGGGGAAGGCCGGGTCCGTCAAGAGTACGAGTGCGTGATCGGCTGCCGTTTGCCAGAGGTCGCTCCCCTTCGCAGTCGACGACAGGTAGCCCCACTCGAGGTGCGGGGCGTTGAGGTCGCCCGCGACCACCAGCGGGGAGCCCGCCGCCAGCCTCGCGGCCTTCGCGACGAGGGACGCAAAACGGTGTCTTTGGTCCCTGGGGGAACTGTATATGTTAAGAATAAAGATGTTCTATTTTTAGCCATGCGTTGGGAATGATTTCGATTAGCGAATGCTCGACCTTGCTGTGATCCATGCGCATGGAGTGTACGATCTGTAACCCTGCAGCGAAACTGTTTCCCTGAGAGTTTCCTGTAATAAAATGATGTGCGGCTTACGCGTACGTGAACAAACGAACTGCTGCAGGACTGCCTTTTTCGGCAGGAACCCAGCGCAGTTCCACTAACAGATTAGGAATTCCTTATCCGGACCCGCCATGTTTGGAGCTTTTGCTTGGCCTTTCATGCGGGGAGCCGCGTCTAGAACCCTCCGCGTCTGAGGGTAGACATCTTCTTACCGCACCCGAGTACCCGGGGCTTGACTCTCCCAGAGCGACCCTAGTTTTGAGGGTGTTGACTCTGCTCGTGAGAGTAGCCACCGCTTCTACTAAGCTCATGACTGAGCCTTGGAGGCTGTGCACCGACTCCCTAACCTCCTTCATGGAGTTCCTAATCTCGCTTTTGAATTCCTCGAGGTCCCCTTCTCCCTCAACGGGGTCCGCGAGGGCCCGCTTCTTGGCGGACCGCGCCGGCTCCTGCGTTTCCGCGGGGAGCTCCATGGGGGCCTGCACGGGCGGCACAGAGGAACCCGACTTTCGAAATGACTCGAACTCAGCCCTGAGCAGCTGCAACGGGGCTCTCAGCTGTGCATTCTCCTGCTCTAAGTGCACGATTCTAGGATTGCTCTGCTCTGGCGGCGAACCCTTCGTTACCTTTGGAGGCTTCTGTTTAACTCGATCGGCCCAGGCGGTCTCCTGGATCCTGACTCTCGGTGAGAGCGCCCCTTGGAGCTGGAGCGCCCTCGGGACCGGCTGCGTCGGCCGGCTGGCGTGACGGAGCGCCCCCCTTGAGGACGCCCTGGGCAGGCTCGAATCACATGCTTAGCAGCTGGTCGCCACCTGCTGCGCTGGTGTTTTCTCGGCGCGCTTTCGCTGCCTCCTTCTGCGACGGACGACGTAGGGCACTTGGAAGCGTTGTTTGCAGTCCTTGTCCGCCGTGAGATGAGGACCCCCGCAGAGGGTGCACTTGGGCGAGCATTCGTGGTCTTCCGCGGGGGACGCGAGTCCGCATTACCTGCAAATCGTTTTCACCGGGGCCGCGCACACATCGGCGCGGTGACCCAGCCTTCCGCAGGCGTAGCAAACATCTGTCTGGCGTCTGTAAAGCGTACAGCGAAGCATGCTGGCGCCGCGCATGACATAGTCCGGCACTTTGAGTCCGTCGAAAAGAACGACGATCGTGGTGATGTCCTTGATGCGTTTCACTTCGAGGGCTTTTGGGTTCCTCGGCTGGACGATAATGTCGCGCAGCTGGTTGTGGTCGAAGTCGAGGTCGACGCCCCGCACGATCCCCTCGCACGTGTTATCCGGCGCTGCCAGGTACGAGTTGACTTCGTATTGAGCAGACCCCACGACTAGAATTTGCACGTTCGCGTAAGCGCGGGCGTTCTTCTCCGTCGGCGTACTCACGACATAGATGTTTTGGACCACGTTGGGGCAGACGATGTCCCCTTCTGTTTCGGCCGGGGCGAGTTTAGCCGCCACGGCCATGGCCTGTGTCACCTTGATCAGACTGATCGTCCTGACGTTCAGCCCGCCTCTGGGGTGGACGATGATCCTAAAGTGCTCCCTTCGGCAAGCGGGGGAGCCTCGAGGCCGCGGCGAGGCGTTTCTTGACGCCGCTGGCGGTGGGGGTGCGGGACCCGCCACGGCCGCTGCCACGTTGTGTCGAACTCGCCCGGTCGCTGACGCCGGGCTGCCGTTGCAACTTGCACTTGGAAATAGCCGTGGTTCACCCGGACTTCAGGCACTCCTCGGGGGTGATGTCCTCCCCCTCGACCGTCACTTGCATGGACATTTTTGGGCACGGCGGCGTGTGAGAGCTAGGTCTCGACGCGCCTTATCCGGGAAGTAGG
>NC_051155.1:48181150-48216276 GCF_013339745.2 Dermacentor silvarum
CGCTGTGGCCGCTCCCCCTTACTAGAGAGTACTGCACGTTTCTAACGCGTTTGTGCTAGCGTCCCCTTAAGCGGGAGATCCGATGATGCCCTCCGGAGCTTCGCCCACTCATCATCATTCACCCCGTGGATATGCTGGGATTTTTTTTATATAAATGCGCATTTGGTGCCGCAGTTAAACGTCGGCTCCCCTCCCTCCCTGCCGTCCCCCCACGGCTTTTCGCGCGACGGAAGATGTCGCATTTGCTATATATATATATATATATATATATATATATGGTGATTGTAAAGGAGGAAAGAGACGCT
The DNA here is from genome assembly GCF_013339745.2 of Dermacentor silvarum. Taxonomy (NCBI): domain Eukaryota; kingdom Metazoa; phylum Arthropoda; class Arachnida; order Ixodida; family Ixodidae; genus Dermacentor; species Dermacentor silvarum. Next base: position 48,181,456 of record NC_051155.1, read on the forward strand.
TAATTCTGCAGCCCTTCGAAAGCACGGCACACAACACGCGTTAGTTCTCCGCCGTGCATTCGCTCCCCGTGAAAGCGCGCGTCCCTCGCGCCCTTTCCCTCGCACATACAGCGTCCGGTGTACGGCGACGATTTCATCGACGTTAACGCCATAAGGAACCTCACGGCGATGGCGACGGTGACGACGACGGCAGAAATTTTCTTTGAGTGTCCGTATAATTGCTATCGCAATAAAAACACCATCCAGATGGCGCTCGCCTCAATGGCAGCGTGAAGCCCCTTGATGTTGGAAAGTAGCGGGCCTCTTTGATCTACGCCGCGACCCCCTTGGCGGCGCTTGCAACCTCCTCTTTTTTCCCCCTCTTTCGCGGAGCCAGCGCATCCGCCACGCTGAATGGCTGCGGCGCGTGATACTACCCTGTCAGGTGACCCAGACGTCACAAAAAGGTTGCGAAACTTGCTTTCGTGCGCTTTTTGTTCCTCCCGCCAGCCATGCGCTTGCCAAGCGGTGGTCGCCCTGCATACCACTCCGAACATGCGTTTCCTAAGTTTTTCTGATTTCCTTGGCGGGAGATTGACAAACAGATACAGGTTTATCTGGTGTCCGGGACACACAGGCCTGGAGGGAAACGAGAGTGCGGACGCTTTTGCTCGAGGGCTCACGAACCGAGCAGAGCCTCGACCGCACTGTCAAATCCCCCAAACATTCCAGGAGGAGTCAACTGAGGAGGCAATGACCCATCCCGAATGACCCCTCGCGAAATTCTTGCTCACCAGCGTGGCACGCGACGAAAATACAGCACCCCCCACAAATCATTAGAAGGGGAGAACGCCATAGACCTCCGCAGGATTCAAACGGGGGTCTTTCCAAACCTACAAAGATTAAACAAAATTTTTCTAACGCTGTATGGGCACGCCTGTCCGTGTTGTGGTGGCTCGCCATCGCTATACCACATTTCGTGGGGTTGCCAAAATAGACCACCAAATTTAAATACCTTTTTAGGTAAATTTGAACTATTGAACACTTTGGAGCAATGGGAGGCACAACTCGCCAGCTCTGACCCCGAGGTGCAGCTAGCACTTCTGGGTCACGTAAGGCAGGCGGCAGAGGCCAGTGGAGCCCTGGACTTTGGGCCCCACCCATCGAGCTCATAACCTTTCACCCCAACCCCTTTTCAATAAAGTTATTCCTCCTCCTCCTCCTCCTCCTAAGTTTTTCTGTCTTTCCGTAAGAATCTGAGTATCGTTCTCCGTGGAAATGCCTTGCTGCTGCGCGTTTCAATGCAGCAGCAGGGCTAGCATTATTTTCTATCCCCCGAGAAGAACGGAATGTCGTGCGCCGGAAGCAGTGAATCCATAACACCGGGAGAAAGGATTTCGCGCCTTCTAAGCACGTCGTTCTTTGCGAGGTGTTACAGCTTTCCTTATATTTGCAGGTGAAGTTCCATGGAGATTTTAATGCTCTTCATACCAGGACTCTTCGTTCAGTTAAATACAGAGCACCTATAACTGTGCACATAGTTTTTTTTTGCTTTTTTTTTTTAAGTGAGTTACTGAACTTTTTTGTGGACTCTTCGTGCCGTGACAAATCTATTTTGCGTTCTCGCGCGCGCGATAGTTTTCACATGTGTGTAATTTATAACTTAATGCCTGTAACTCCTATTCTGTAACTGTGTGTGTGTGTGCGTGCGTGCGTGTGTATGTGTATGTGTGTGTGTATGTGAGTACATGTGCGCGTGTGTGTGCGCACGTGCCAAGGAGAAATATTTCGTAGTTAACGTGGCACTTTTTAAACGAACCAAGCATCGGTCCGGTCCGCAATATAGAGTTTCTCACTATATTACCTAGAGGGAAAACTGGCGCCGCTGCGCTGTGGTATCCATGGGAATTCCGGTATATTGTGGCTTCGGATTGGCATCGTTCTTGGAGAGCCAGAACGCCTTGAAGACGCGCCTGGCTAGCACCGTTCCGTATGTCACAATGATTCATTCCCTGCTAAAACAGCACGCAAAAAACTGCTTTAGCTTTATTGTTATTCAAAAACATGTTTTGTTTCATTATTAGGACATATTATTGGGTGTACAATTATATGAAGCGTAAGAAGTATCAGCTGGCCGCTAAAGTTGGAGCACAGACGACAAGATTCTTGCTCGCTTTGGAACAACTTGTCGCCTGTTCTTGCTTTTCTTCGCTTGATTTTGCATTGTAGGTGAGTAAACTTTATTGAGAGATGTAATATGGGTGAATGAAAGCCTTTTATGTAGATTTTATTTTAGGAACACATTATTTGTGTAGGCATATCCACGTTTTAGACGAAGCCTCGTTCAACACCAGCCAACACAAGCCTCGCAGACACATATACCGTCATTCCCATGAGAGCACGGCGCCCTTTAAGAAACTGGCATAGGCGGTGGCGCCAGTTTACCCTATAGGTGTTATAGTGAGAAACTCTATGGTCCGCAACCTTCGTCGCCGCCTAGATCATTCTGTAGTTCAGTGCCGCCAGATATGAAATACTGGTAACTATTTTCATCGTGCGAAAAAGCGCGAATAAGTATTATTTTGTCGAATTAAACCAAACAATTATCCTCTTTCCTGTGTATAGGCATATGAACCCGAGTTGCTTAAGCGAAAGTAAAAATAAATCAATTAACAACCGCTCAATGATATTTGGAAACCGCCGTGAAGTAAAAAGTCATATGCACGGAAGCGAAGTTACTTATCTGGCATGTATTATTATTCGTGGATGCTCATAAAGTACAAGCCACGCGCTTCTCATAATCTCCCTCAATTCTGATAAACTTTGCATCTTGAATTATGTAATTTAATTATCAAGTGCCACAGTCTTAGAAGTTTCCGGCGAAATGCAAAAACGCCTATGTGCTTGCGTTGTAGTGCACGTTAAAGAACCCCAGGTGGTCAAAATTAATCCGGAGCCCTCCACTACGGCGTGCCTCATAATCAGAACTGGTTTTGGCACGTAAAACCCCAGAAAGAAGAAAGAAGAAGAAGTTTCCGTGTGAGCAATGAGCCTTTTGTTTTCTTTTTTGGAGAGAGAGACTTTGGGTAGTCCGACAGGTGATGGAATGCAATTTCTCGTTGTTTCATAGTGACGGAATACAGGCGCGTGTGTAAAGTTCTATGTTGGCTGTTTCGCAAAGAAAGCACGTATTTTGCACAGTGGCATTGGTACAAAGGCTTTTGGCCCACTCATTTTGGCGAATTCAGTTTAATTAAGTAAACTATCACATTTCTTCTTTGTTACCTTCTTAGAGCCTTTTAAGAGCCAGGATTATGAACCAAATTCTTGTTTATACTCTACGCTGCTTATATTATATGCGCACAATACATCTCCGCGTTACGGACAACCCAAGTGGCGACGTAGAGGCAAACAGCTCAGCCACTACTTGGCAGTCATTTTTTCGGAGCGCTTGCGCGTGTATTTGTCGAAGCGTCCTAAAAAATGTCATGACGTTCTATCGGAAGCGTATTTTCATCATGACAGTTTCACAAGGGTTAAATTCCCATACAACGCTTCAAAAGGCCGAATAAACAAGCGCGCGCATTGATGCTAATGCGGCTGCAGCGAGCTAAAGGACGGTTCAGCGTGCCGTGCGCACCGCGCCGGCCCGGGGAGGGCAGAAATCCGAGGAGAATTGAGGAGGAAAGCGCGCGCGCGGATGAGAGTGTCGCTACTTTCAAGATCAAGGGGTTTTACGGCACCGTATGGAGCGTAAAACGGCAGAGGCGAAGGTGGAGACAAAGGAAAGCTGCAGTTGCCTGGAAGCCTGACAAGCATTTAGGGATCTTTGAATGCTATCGCGTTCCACTCTTAAAGGTGAAGCTTAAGCCTCCTCCAATTTTTTTTCTCTTCAAGTCGAGTATGGCGTTGAACGGTTGGCCATTTAGGCGAAGGGGAAATTTCGTGGTAGCCCAAATTATGTCAAGGCATATATTCATTTTCCGTCGTTCAATAATTGGATTGCGCTTTCGACAGCAACTGGCTAGCGTAAGATATGATCGACCCTTTCAATTTTGTGTTTCCTCCGGTCTAGAACAGCGCCGATGCCTCCGCTGCTTGCTCGGTATGGATTTCGGTATCGGCATCTTCTTCGGAGTGGAAGGATACTGGTGGTGACGGCAGGCGTCATTTTAATTCCTCAAATGCCTCCACTTGCAGTGTTTGCCGCTTAAATTCGACGTCGGACTTAGTGAGAAGAGTCAGAGGAGCGGCGATGCGTGAGAGGTTCTTCACAGAACTCCTATAGTAGGCACAAAGACCAAGAAACCTGCGCACTGCCTTCTTGTCGACGGGCTACGGAAAGTTTGCAATGGCAGCCTTTTTCGGTGGATCCAAAAGGACTCCAGACTTGCTGATGACGTGTCCCTGAAAAAGGTTTTCGTAAATAAAGTGGCATTTCTCCGGCTTCGGGGTCAGCCCAGATGGCTTGATGGCCTCTAGTACTGTCGCAAGGCGCTTAAAGTGGCAGTGGAAGTCTGAGGCAAGAACGACGACGTCATCAAGGTAGACTAAACAGGTCTGCCATTTAAAGCCAGCCAATACCGTGCCCATTACGCGCTGGAAAGTTGCGGGTGCCGAGCAAAGGCCAAATGGCATGTCCTTGAATTCCTAGAGGCCGTTTGGCGTGATAAAGGCGGTCTTCTCTCTATTCCTCTCGTCGACTTCGATTTGCCAGTAGCCCGTCTTGAGCTCCATCAACGAAAAATACTTTGCATTGCATTGCCGGTCCCGTGCGTCATCTATCCGTGGGAGTGAGTATCCGTCCTTTTTGGTGACTTTGTTCAGGCGACGATAATCGACGCTAAACCGCAGATTCCATCCTTCTTCACTAAGGCCATAGAAGTCGAGGGACTCTCATGGGCTATCGACGGCCTGGATGATTTCGTAGCGCAGCATGTCGTCGACTTGTTTCTTTATGGCATCTCGCTTCCTTGACGAAACTCGGTAGGGGCTTTGACGGAGTGGTCGAGTGGATTCTTCGGTTATTATGTGACGCTTAGCAACTGGTGTTTGTCGAATCATTGATGACAACGAAAAGCGGTCCTTGTATAGCTGGAGGAGATCCTTGAGCTGTTCTTGCTTATGGCTAAGAAGGCATGGATTAATTATCGAAAAGTGGTTCACGAACACGCCCCGTTGTTATAATTTCGGCGGCATACGAGAGAACAAGCACATAGCTGACTGCTGTAACTTCTTCCATATGTATGCGAACTTCGTGCCCTCATTCAGGGTGCTTATATTCCTCGCTGAAGTATGTCACCATTACGTGCGCTTTTCCTTGGCGTAACAAGACAAGACCCCTTGCACCGCCAATTTCATGGTCGAACAGCTGTTGTTAGTCGTTCTCAACGATGTCCTCCACGTCTCCCGTCTCTTCTTTTCCGACCTAAATCAACATGCTGGCGAGAGATGGAATAGTGACGACCTTTGAGCACGTTCATGGCACGGAAACTAAGATGCCTATTAGGTGGTATCGCTTGGCTCGTCGACTGCGTTATCGACTTGGATCTTAAGTCGATGACTGCACCGTAGTGGCTTAGGATGTCCATGCCAAAGATTACGTACCGTGAGCATTGTGGCAAGATAACAAACACTGCAGGGTAAGTCTGGTAATGTACTTTAACCCTTGCCGTGCAGATTCCAGCCGGCTTTACCAGGTGTCCTCCAGTCGTCCGGATTTGGGGGCCTTCCAATGCAGTCTTAACTATCTTTAACTTGGCGGCGAAGAATCAACTTATGACAGAGCAGTCGACTCATGTGTCCACTAAAGCGGTGACGGCGTGGTTGTCGAGAAGTACGTCGAGGTCGGTGATCTTTCGTCTTGCGTTACAGTTAGGTTGCGGTGTAAGGTCACGGCTTCGTCGCATTGTGCCGTAGTTGTTACGTCTCGTCGTCAGGTCTTCTGTAGGCGGCGTAGTCATGGCTTCGAGGCTTCGTCATGATGGTGGCATGTGCTTGTTACGTCGTCTTGTAGGATGTTCAACTGCCTTCGTCAGCGGCCGCAACCGCGCCTCCATCGGTTGCTGCTTTCAGATTTCTGGATATGGGCTAACTGCCGGCTGCGGGTAGGGCCAGTGTACGGTCGGCGCTGTGGAAAAAGGTAGCGGGTAGGCGACGGCGAACGTTAAGATTGTCGCGGACCCCACTCAGTTGCAGCCAGATAGTCGACGATGTCTCGTGGTCCATCGCCCAATTGCGGACGCGGCGCGTTCACGGCGAACCTTCGTAATCCCATCTCATGGTATGGGCGCCGGCGGTACACGTGGTCGGCTTTTCCTCAGTGATAGCAGAGCGGACGGTGGTCGGGGGCGCGCCAACCGTCAGTCTTCCTTGGAATGCCGCGCGGGGCAACGGGTGGGTGTGCTGGCGGCAGCGCTAGAGGACGACGGAACTGCGGCGTTACCGGGCCTTGGCGCTGAAGGGGAACGTAACTGTGGGCCACGAGGCGTAGGTCATCGCTTCCGACTGAGGCTGCGACGATTCAAATATTCGAAGTGACTGCTGGATCTCCACCCGGACGATGTGAGCAATTGAGGCTACTTGAGGCTGCGTCCAAGGGAACAACCTACGTAGTTCTTCCCGTACAACGGTTCTGATGGTCTCTCGGAGCTAGTCGGAGCCTAGTGCTCAGATTTCGCTCTTTGGCGAAAGCACTTGGCGGTTATATTGCCGTGTGCGCATTTCCAGCGTCCTCTCGATGCCCGGGGCTTCTGCTAAAAAGTTTGCAAAGGTCTAGTGAGGAATGCAAATCAATCCGTTAAAAAGCTCTTGCTTCACACCACGCATGAAGAAGCAAACTTTATTGTCCCCAGATAAGTCCGAGTCGGCGTTGCGGAATAGGCGGGTCATCTCTTCAGTCTAGATCGAAAAGTTCTCGTTTGCGAGCTGCGCACGGGATTCCAGTATTGCTCAGCCCTCTCTTTGTGGACGACGCTCGCGAAGGTCTCCAAAAAGGCACCGCGGCATAGGTCCCGCGTTGTCAGCTAGGGTGGACTCACGTATCTCGAACCACGTTCTGGCGGCGTCTTCTAAGGAGAAGTATACATGCCGCAGCTTATCGTCGCAGTTCCAGACTTCCAGTTGTTAAAGGTAGTGACCCTTTCGAACGTTTCCAGCCAGTTTTCTGGGTCTTTGAATGACGATCCGCGGAAGGTCGGCGGCTACCTCAGCTGTTGAACACGATCGGTGTAGGCGGCACTGGAGTGGTCATTCTGGCTGCTGTCATAGCCGTGCACTTCCTGGTCTTCTCGCGAAGAAGTCCGTACTTTGGGGGTAGGTTTCGAAACTTGAGGCTAGCTCGATGGTCCGAGACGATGTTGGTGTTGTCGTCGCGGTTGGGGCTTGCTTCACGGCTTTGCGGGGGCGTCCGGTACATGAACCCAATGCACCTCCACCAGATGTGACGTTGTAGTGGCGGTGAAGAACACAGTAGCGAAAGCTGTTAATCACTAAACTAACTCTTTATCGGGCGAACCTGTGCCCCGAAAAAATGAACTTGTCAAGCCCAACGATAGTGGTGAGCAGAGTCGGCGATCGTCGAAAATGTGATCCGCAAGTTCTGGCGCGTCAGCTTTCAGCTTTCGTACATGACTCATTGTAGGTTCCAGCGTAATAGCTGGTGCTCACGTGCCTTCCAGAAAGTGCTACACAATTAGCGTCGCATATACAATCAGATTACAGAAGGTTCAGGTGACAGCATACATAGCAAATAGTAAGTTCCATATGATACAGCCGCGTCTTGCGCTGAGCGATAACATAATTTGTTAGCGGGTGAAATGTCGCCCCTGAGAAAAGTATATAATAAGTACACGTGTCAATATATGGTCACATATAGATTATTCTATATAAGCCTCATTTGACTTTATCTGGGTGTCTGCCATATACGGGGTGATCACTTTCAAGTTTCCAGGAATTTTTAAGGAGCGCCTGTGGCAGATAGCATAATTCTTGTCATTGAGCAGCCTTATTTGAAGAGGCAGACTTTAGAAGCTCGATAAATCAAAACCCACATTCAACTTATAAATAATAATTCGCAAATTAACTTATTTAAATAATTTAATGGCACATATTGCAGTTTACGAATTGCAGCTGGTGAGTTTGCAAGGCGTAACCATTTGGAATTAATTTTCAGAATTTAACTATCGCGCCGAAACCCCAGTGCCGCTACGTCAGTGTAACATCACGATTTGTGTGAGGAGTTGTTATTGTTCTCTTTTGTTTGGTTTATTGTTTGTTTTCTTTTTTTGTGGGGAAGGGGGAGGTTGTGGGCTCAGTAAGTATTCCTTAAACTTGCTAAGTTCAGTCTTTAGCTGTTTAAGAATACAAATTAGTTCATTTTCAACACTAAAATATTAGCTAGGCCCGAGCACACGTCCTCTCAAATCTGTGACTTCGTGGTCAGCTGGTGCGGGAACTTCGAGGCGGCGTCAGCACCGGCCTTTCATCATTTCGTCTTTTCAGGAGGACCGAGCCTTTCCTAATGGCGAGAGTTGCTTTTTTCATATTGTAGGCGGGTAATTAATTATTACAATTACAAATATATTTTTCACTTTAGCGTCCCTTAAAATTACAGAAATTAAGTTAATGCAGCAAAATAATTACGAGAAATATGGAGACGAACAGGCAGAAAGAATATGCACGCTAAGAAAGGTCTTCGTGTCGAACGATGGCCATCGCATAATTACAAGCGTCGCCAGAGCCTAATCTGAAGGAGGAAACCGCCATCCACTGAAAGCTGAGGAACTGTTTGTTTTCCGCCAGAGACGGGACCCCGTCAGTACTTCAATGTGCTTATAGCCGCAGTTACTTACTCACGCGACCTAGCAGCAAAAATGTCTGTACAGGGAACCTAGGTCCTATGAAACAAAAGGAATTTCCTCCTCCTCCAGAGAGATGCCAGGTAACGCTGCAACCAGTTAATGCCAGTGTCAGCTGAGGACTTCGAAGAGCTTGCACGTTGGACGAGCCCAGTAAGTAACAATTCGCGTTGTCGAGCACCTTCCGCGATTTAGCTTCTATAATTAACATTAACCTTTATTAATTTTTTTCACTGCGCCTTACTTCTTGCAAAATCACTTCTGGCTATGACTTTATTACTTCACTGAGCTGTGGCAGCAATCCTTATGATCCAATAATAAGCAGAAAACTTAAACGTTTGTCAGATAAGTTTGCCCTGTTTCTAGATTTCTTATTTCTCGCTCTGGAGAAAGTTTGCTTACAAAGGTAGGTATAGTGCTGAAAGTTGACGTGTACCCCTGGCCAATGGCCTTAACTTTGAGAAATGTCCACAGTCTAGTAATTCATAGACAGTGGTATGATTTTAGCAATTCTGCTTGTACTTCAAGGTTTCGTTTGATTGCTGTTCAGTTACTTCTAGTTGAACAGGCATCCACATCAACGGCATTCACATCGAAGTGCAAGAGATTGTGAAACATTTGTCAACTCATTCCTGGCATCAAATTGAGTGAATCGCTCGCAAAATTGTGTAGGCAGATCGCCGAAGAAGAAAACATTTATTGACGGTATTGCTTTCATTTTAACGGATAACTTAACCTTCTGAAGCACTTAGTTTAAAGGAATGCTGAAATTTTATTTTCATTCTTCTATGGAATAGTCCGTCGATTTCTTGGCCAAGCCTCCGTAGCGCGTAGGAGCCGCGTGTTCGATAGACGACAACAGCAGCAGTAACAGCCACCCTAGTCTGGGTCGTCCGATGTGCAGTAGGTCACATAGGGCCGTAGGTCGGCAAACTCACTCATGAGTCGACACATTCAGACTCACACCGAACCGTGAGTCTGAGTATGAGTGAGCCCAGCTGAGTATAATTTTGGTGAGACTGAGTCCCAGTGAGCCCTAAGCAAAAAATATATTTCGAAACTGAATCATCGTCATTAGCCTATCTTTATGCCTACTGTAGGACGAAGGCCCCTGCCAGGAATCTCCATTTACTCTCTTGTGCTAGCTGATTTCAACTTGTGCCTGAAAATTTACTACTAATTTCATCACCTCACCTAATTTTTATTACCTATCATCACCCACATGACGCCATCGTAACCCCACAGCCAAGGGAAGAGCAGTGCAGTTGAGTACGGCAGAAAATTAGGTGGGGTGGGCATGACTAAGTTGTGTCTGTTTTGCTAAAACATTGCTAAAGTTGCCGTGACGGCGCCAACGCGATGCGCCAAGCAGCGTACATTGTACGAGTGTTACATTTTTTTATGGTAAAAAAGTGTAATGTTAATGTTTTGTATAAAAAGTAAGTGGAACAGATCATTTTTTACGGCGAGTTTGATGACGCAAATCTCCAAACTGGTGCTATACTGAAAATTAATTCCAAGTGGATATACCTAGCAAGCTCACCGGCTACAATTCGTAAATTGCCATATGTGCCGCAATGTATTTATTTAAGATGTTAATTCGTGAATTTGGGGTTAATTAGTAGGTATGTGTTTCGATTTCTCCGGCAAGTAATGTCCGCCTCTGCGAATAATCCAGCTCAAAGACTAGAATTATGTTATCCACAAAAGGCGATTTGTAAATATCTCGTAAAACTTATAAATGATCACCCCGCATAAAACATATCAACAATTACGTGCCAACCATAAGGTAGATTATTAATAGTATTAAAGTTGCTAATCATCTATGAAGGATGAATGCGCGCCATTTTTTTAAATGGTGCATTTCATTTTAACGATATGAGCGTGCTAGAGATAGAAACATAGATCAAAACATACATACATACATACATACATACATACATACATACATACATACATACATACATACACACATACATACATACATACATACATACATACATACATACATACATACATACATACATACATACATACATACATACATACATACATACATACATACATACATACATACAAACATAGACGAATGGATAGCCTCGGGAAAGTGTGTGAGATACCCTATCAATGCTAACGCATTAAAATGAAGTCTGTGATACCTTAGTACACAAGAAGCCTACAACTATAGCAGGTCCAGACGGCATCTTAAAAGGATTTTATGTAGCCTTCTCCGTCATTTAAGGCGGCACACTTACGAACTTGGTCAACCGATTCATAATTGATGGACCAAAACCAAGCTGTTTCTGCAAGGGACGGGTAATTATGCTTCTGAAGGAGGGCATTGATTATGCCGAGCCATGGTCGTGGAGGTCCATCACCATCACAGAGAACAAGCTCATCGCTGTGATTCATGCCCTGCGGCTTGGCGCCCTTGTAAGATCACGTTTCTCCCATGCAAACGTGCGCGGTACCGGTTCGATGCGTATTTGCAACACTTAGTCCGAGACCTCTTCTCCTACGTCAAGTTGAAGAATGCCGCGTGGGTCTTCGTGTCATTGAACCAAGCAAACAAAAATGTCGCAGTTTCGCTCGAAAGACGAAGCATCGATGGCGATAGCAAATTAGTGGACGAAGTAAGGATAGTCGATTTAGCAGCTGTATAAACTTGTAAACATAGGCATACTAACTATATGAACAAGCCTGGTGTCACGCGCCCAAGCGCAAACACGAACGCATATCACTCGATGACCACGGAAACTCGCTGTCAAAACGCTGGAATGAGTAAGCGCGGTAGCAGCAGCGAGCGAATTGACCTTCGTGCTGACGCTCGTATCAACGTGAACAAAGCCACGAAAACACAGCGCGGGGCGGACTCTGTCCCCACCGCAGATGGCTTTCAAAATACAGCGGCCCAGGCATAGAAAGCCCCTCACCCCCTGCTCCCTACCCTCCCCACGGAGTCTTGCGGCCTAGGCGGGCGCCCGTGGCCGATCAGGCTGCCCGAAAGCCTTCGATAGAGTGTCTTGCGAATACCTATACAGTGTCTTGCGAATATTTGGTCTTCCTGAGCCTTACGGTACGCTGCATAGAACTACTATACAGATAATTGAGCTGCCGACTGTTCAACAACAACACGGAAACTGAAAGCTTTAGATTCCGCAGATGCATCAGACAGGGATGTCCGATTGCACCCTTACTATTTATTCTCTCCCTTGACCCATTCTCAAGAAACGTGGCTACCTGCCAGAACATTCCAGACTTTCCAATGAGACTGCTGGGAGCTTTAGTATCGCTGCGTACGCAGACGACATTTCGTTTTACTTACAAAATCAATCTAGCTTCCGCCACTTTCTGGACCTGTTTAAGGAGTAAGCCACGTTATCAAGAGCCTTCCAAAACACGGCCAAGAGCAAAACCCTTCGTCCTGGCAACTTTTGCGACATTTTACCTGGCTATATTTAATGCGTAGAAGCTGTGGAAGTTCTCAGCGTCTACTTTGAACACAGCGGTGTTGCGAAGAGTAATTGATAGGACGCAGCGCAACAAGCCACACAAGTGTTCGTGAACGCCGCACTATTTAAACGGTCGCCTACCGTGACAGTAATCTTTGCCAAAACAAAAGTGTGCGCATCCGCCTCCTATGTCGCGCACACAGTTTCACGAAGCTTTGCCAGCAGTCTCGCCTCGTTGATTGGGGTGTTCCTCTTGGACGACAAACCATCGAAAACTAAACAGAAGTTTTTGAAGCTACCGACAAGTTGTATAGGGCTCAGCCTGCCAATGTCCCGTCATTTACGAAGGCTTTAGCTGCAAAAGATACGTGAAAACTGTTTCGTGACACCGAGTACCCAGGCCGTAGCTTTTTGATGTACTGGTGCGGAACTTGGCGATCGGCATTTACATCAGAAGAAGACAGAAGAAGTATAATGATTTGAAAATGTAGAGAGGTCGACCGGAAAATGAAACATCTGACCTGCTACTCTACGTAAGGGAAGGGGAAGAGGGGAAGAAAGAGGGTTACAATGGGGGATGACAATGGGAGGAACGAGGTGAAAGGACACATTGCATAAATATCACAATCGTGAGTCCAGGCCCGTGTCGCCTAAGAAGCGTGAAATAGCACGCATTGTCTCTATCGTCTGCCAACTCTATGGCCATGCGCCCAGCAAGAGGTCTTCCGACAGTGGTCCATTGTATAAATGCCTCAAGGTAGCTGCCAGTGTCAGTCTTGCGCGCGCATACTCAGGGCACACCACGAGCACATGGTCTATAGTCTCTATAACACCACACACTGAACAGTCCGGGGAGTCTGTCCGTCCAATGATGTGCAAGTATTTGCGCGTGAAAGCGACGCCTGATCGCAGTCTGTGTATCAGGCATGTATGAGGGCGGGGAATTCCACGCAGAATAGGAAATTGCATATCGGGATTCCAGCGTTTTAAGGCGATCGTGACGAGCGTCTGGTTGGGCTCAGTATGTTTTCGTCGAACTCCTCATTAATTTCGACAGAAGGCATGTGATGTCCGGTCTAGATAACGGCACTACAGTTCGCAGGCCATTGCTGAGGGCGCGCTTTGCTTCAGCATCGGCCATCTCATTACCATTGAGCCCACAGTGTCCCGGGATCCATTGGAACACTATGCGGTGGTGTTTTTCTTGAGCGCATGAAAGTAGCTCGGTGATCTGTAGTGCCAGAACTTGATATGCGGTGTGGCGCAGGTAGCATCCCAAAATTTGCAGCGCGGGTTTTGAGTCCGTGAAAATGCACCATTCTTGAGGTCTTTCCCCGCAGATGTGGCGAATCGCTTCCCGAATAGCCACAAACTCTGCAGCGGTTGATGTTGAATTGTGATCTAGAATGAAACCTCGAGTCATCTGCTGGGCTGGTATCACCACAGCTGCTGTCGATGCATTTGGTGACGCGGACCCGTCTGTGTAAAAATGAACATAGGTCTGGTATTCTGACCAGATGTATGCCAGAGCAAGTTGTTGTAGTCCGCTAACGGGAACTAATGATTTCTTTAGTATGCCGGGGACGTGCACGCATATCGAAAGTTGAACCATCACCCACGGTGGTTTGACGGGGTGATATGGAAGGGCATAGCCTGATGTTATGTGTACATCAGTAGTGTATTGGTGACCGCAAGCAAAACATCCGCACGCCTCTTAGAAGGCAGTAACCGAGCTGAAACGATCCGTTGACGCCGGCGTGCGAGAAGGGAACTTTGGAAAGATTTTGCCCGCACGAATCAGTGAATTGCTGATCGAACATGCATTACCAACGAAGAAAAAAAAACACTGCCCAAGCATTCCGTACAGATGGTTAACCAGCGAAGCTGAAACGTGCGGCCCCGGTGTTTAGCAGTTGGTCAATCCCGACGCTGTATTGAAGCGTTTCTCAATTATTGGTTACATGTTTGTGTTTCTAGTGGAACGCAAGCGCCAATGGCGGGCGGATGCTGCTAACCACGACGCCGAGCTAACTCGAAATATCGAGCACATGCGACAACGGCGAACCGAGGAGCCGGCGTTGCGAGCAGAGCAGGTACGACGCAGAGAGTGACGTCACTAAAGGCGCTGCCAATGGCGCGCGCGCTTGGGTGGGACGTAGAGAACGACGCAACTGACGGCGCAGCCAATGGAGACGTTTAGAGAAACATGGGACGACCGGTTTTTCGTTTCGCCTAGCCATATACAGCTTTCGCTGTAAAAAAAGATTCCGGCCAAACAACACGTGGCGTAAGAATCGTGTATCAGAACAGGTACGACAATTTGATTGGATATGATGGTGGGTATCTACCCTTCCAGCAGTGATTGTTGCGGTGGGGACTAATTCCAGACAGTCTCTGCCCCCTACTGTGGCAAAATAGAAAAATAATGGCAGATGCTCCCCACTGGGATACTGTCTTATAGTGCATGCATTCTTTGTAATCATTCCTTATAAAGCCTATACTGTACTCTTGAAACCAAGGCTGCCGTACTTTAAGAGATAAGCAACTGCAAAGAATGCCACGCACACTGTGCCGATCTCTCCAGTAAACGCATTTTTGTTACCAGTGTTGTGTTTGGTAAATGAAACAAATGTTGCCGTAGTGCTTTCTTTTTCTCGCATAATTTGCACTCCGCCCGCTCGTCTTCGCTCCAACGCGTACCCTTCAGAAGCTCCTCCCTGCTGCTGCAGACGCGATTATGGCTGCTTGCATTATCCACGCGTTCCTTCTACGTGCATGCTCTCGCTTGCGTTCTAACTGCGCCTTAGTAATGACAAGTTGAAATGCGCCAAACATTTTAACGCGCTCGCTTCTCACGATAAATTCATAAGGGTCTCCTATGCCGCTTGTTTGATGCATGGGTCCCAGGCGTAATGGTCTCAATATTAGGCAGCCTACATGCAAGCGCAAGACAGCGCTTGCATGTAGGCTCTCTATTCAATATAGCTGTATTAGACGTCGTGTGTTCGAATGCTGCCGTCGGACAATTTTAATGGTCGTTCTTTAATTATTTACGAAACACTACTTCATCTACACTGCCAAGTTTACAAAGACACGAAGCTGATTGAAGCCAGAACAACGAAGTTAGGCAACTGTATGCATTAGTAGTATTAACCACCACTCCCATGCTGGCTGACAAAATATTGCGTCGAAGGTTCGTGTGCCCACAACTAGGTGGCGGTGAGCGTACAGCAGTTTTTTAAGCAGTTTATTCACATAAATTCACCTATTCAATCCTCCATGGTGTTACGGGGTTTTTTTTTTTTGATACGGAACGGAAGGACGAACGGAACACAGCAGCAAATGACCCCGGGCACCTACCAAAGAATGTTACGCATTAAGAACTCGTCACACGCTCGTCATGTGTAGCCATGCACAAAAGGCGTGTGTGGTGCGTCGTGAGGCGCTCATTCGGCGTCCGGGTTCATTCCTGCGGTCGTTGCAAACTCAATCTTTTCGCACAACTGGTTTTATTGCGATAGCAATTATATGGACACTTCAGGCGCATTTCTGCTGTCGCCGTGGACGTGCACGTGGACGTCGTCGTGGGTTCCGCATAAAGCCCAAGGGCGATAAAATCGTCGCCGCGCGCAGTATGCTGTATGTGGGAGTTAGGGATCCTACATGCGAGCGCTGGTTTAGGGTGGTTTGACCGCTATTTACCGCCATATTTGGTAAGTAGTCATTTTGATTCCCAATCTCACTAGAAGTCGCGGCGCATTCCTGCCTTTTTTTTCACGCTCTGATGCATCCATGTTGGCACGCGATCGCTTAAAGTTCTTTAGTTTTGCACCAATGCACACACGAAACCTGCATACATCTTTAATATACTGGTTGCCTTTTCCTTCTGTTTTGACCTATCAAACTTTTTTTTTCTATTGCATGTCGTGCTGCACATATAAAGCAACAAAATATAAGGCATGGTGGCATGCTCGTGGTAGTATTATCTCAAGCCAAGAATGTGAACTGCATTAAGCATTGTCGTTGCCTTCCACTTGTACGTAATATATAAAGGGTGTTTTTCGAAGTGGGCTGTAATAAAGACTGCGCTTACTAGCCTGTTTAATTAAAACTTAGACGCGCCTTGTACTGCGCTCAGACTTCATATATGTCTCTAAATGCTGAAGCCAAGGTTTTATTTTTTTTAATATGAATTAGTTTCACGTCACCAAGGGTTGCGGGAAACGTGGTCTGTCGGCTGGTCTTGCGCCATTTTCAGTCCCACATCCTATAATTTGTCGGAAAGTTTAACCTGCCAGTTTAGCCGGCGGTGGCAAGTACCCTTACAAAGGATGTAACCCCCCCCCCCCCCCTAAAGCAGCGCTCGCATGTATACTCCCTAGTGAGAGTGTAAGCGTGAGAGGATGAGACGGCGATCGCGGCTCAACCTCGCGCACGCAACCTGGGGGGGGGGGGGGGGGGGGGGGGGAGCGAGACGGAAGAGCGCCGTCTTCCAGTCGCGCGCAACGCTCCACGGGGAGCGTAGGAAGGGGGAGGGATGCATAAAGCCCGAGCGCCGCTAACTCACTGGCACGACTGACCACGACGCTGAGTCATCGTCACTATGAAGCCATATTATGCAGTCATATTTAAGGCGATAGCGTTTAGGGCCCCGTGTCGCAGAAAATGCAGCGTCGGCAACCAGCGTATGATCGCAGGTGGTGGAGAAAATCATCCAACCACATCGACCGCGCCGGCCCTCCACATGGTGCAAGGTTTTGGGGAACAAAAATTTAATTTCTCACAGTGAAATCCGTCAGAGAAATGGTAAAGTACTACTTTACCATTCGGTGTCGTATTCGCCGTCAAATTGTTTACCGATCGGCGTCGGATTGTGTAGTAACCGGCTGCGACAGGCAGCAGCACAACGAGACGCTAGCTGGTGGTGGAACAACATTTATTGAAGGCACCGCTGCAATATATATATATATATATATATATATATATATATATATATATATATATATAAAGCGTGCGCGCGCACAGCTGGCTTGGCTGGTGCGCAGCAACGTCAACAGACAATATAACAGATTGTAATTTGAATGTACGAGAAAACCTAATTCTGCTACGAGGAAACTCAAACACAAACCCCTTTTCCAGCATTTCTACCAAACCTGCGCGCGTCGGGGCAATAGCAAACAATTAATAAAATAATTAAAAAAGTTGTCGCAGTTTCACCTGAAAGGCGAAGCATCAATTGCGATAGCAAATTTGTAGAGAGCTATACGGAGTAATGATAGTAGCTTTATCAGGTGTATACCCTTGGACATGCAGTAGCACCAGCAACACGCAGAACTGGTGTCGACGCCGTTGGCGTTTTGCCCGCGTTCGCACAAAATGCGTACGGCGTTGGTGACTGTTGCCGGAGCCTCTGATATAAATAGGCATTTGATGCCGCAGCTAAACGTCGCCTCCCTTCCCTCCCCGCCACGACCTTTCGCGCGTCGGAAGAAGGAGCGTTTGTTCTACATATATGGTGATTGTAAAGGAAGAAAGATACTTCTGCAGCCCTTAAGGGAGCACGGCGCAGAACGCGCGTTTTATTGCGATAGCAATTATATGGACACTCCAAAGCAGATTTCTGCCGTCGGCGTCGCCGTGAGGTTCCGTATGACGTCAATGGATATGAAATCGTCGGCGCGCGCCGCCGAACACTGTATGTGCGAGTGAAAGGGAGCGAGGGACGCGTGCTTTCACGGGGAGTGAACCCACGGCGGAGAACAAACGCGCGTTCTGCGCCGTGCTCCCTTAAGGGCTGCAGAAGTAGGCGTCTCTTTCCTCCTTTACAATCACCATATATGTAGAGCAAACGCGCCTTCTTCCGACGCACGAAAGGCCGTGGGGGGAGGGAAGAGAAGCGACGTTTAGCTGCGGAACCAAGTGCCTATTTATATCAGAGGCTCCGGCAACAGTCACCAACGCCGCACGCATTTTGTGCGAACGCGGGCAAAACGCTGACGGCATCGACAACAGTTCTCGGTGTTGCCGGTGCTGCTTCATGTCCAAGTTTATACAGCTGATAAAGCTACTGTCATTACTCCGTATAGCTCTACAAATTTGCTATCGCAATTGATGCTTCGCCTTTCAAGTGAAACTGCGACAACTTTTTTTCTTCGCCGTGCGTTCACTCCCCGTGAAAGCGCGCGTCCCTCGCGCCCTTTCACTCGCACATACAGCGTTCGGCGCGCGGCGACGATTTCATGTCCACTGACGTCATACGGAACCTCACGGCAACGGCGACGGCGACGCCGACGGCAGAAATCTGCTTTGGAGTGTCCATATAATTGCTATCGCAATAAAAGGTGCTAGGACCTTCACATTTTAATATGACCACTTATATTGCCCCTGGAAAACATCTTTCCAGCAATGCATTTCAGTTTAAAAGTGAAGCCGACTTTAAGGAGCTTTAAGCTTGGTCTTTGTGAGCTGGCTTTCCCACATTCAGTGTTGCAGTCAATGAAGGCTACTTGCCGTATGGGAACGATTCGATGCGAACGGGTCCCGATAACGCTGTCGCGTTCTACTCTTAAAAGCGAAGCTTAAGCGTCCTCCAATTTTTTGCAAGTCATCCTTTATACACCCAACTCGGGCCGTAACTCATCACTTTTTTGCTGAGTCATCACTCGAAACCACAATTTACAGTCATTTTTCAAAGTCATCTTTTTTTTGCAAGTCACCCTTCCTATGATTCATGAAACTCGAACCGTGACTCTGCACATTTTTTTGCTGAGTAACTCTCACTTGGACCCTCAAATTCTCACATATATTTTTGCAAATCACTCCGCCACTTCATTATCCGTCGATTCACTCTTAATTCACCCCCGCAGGGACGTCTGCGCAAGCAGGCGTTTGGTGAGTTGCGCCACCACGTACCTGAGCACACGGGGGTTGGACCCTCCCACGCGTAGCCGTGCGTGGCTTAGCCGTGTTTGGGGAAAGGGGGATCCTGGAGGTTGAGCTAATGTCGGGTGTTTGGACCTTTAAGGCCCCCCGGCTGAGGCAACACACCTCTTTGGCCTCTGCTTCACATAGACGGCACCCCCGGCACCCCCGGGGGAAATCGGCGGTTGCCTTTTCCTGTCCCCCTCTCCGATCTTTTTCTTCTCTATTTTTCTGTCCTCACTGTCCTGTCACCTCTTCTCTTCTGTTACTTCCACACTTTTCATAGGCGGCTTGGGTTAACCTTGTGTAGGTGCCCTCTCTTGGGTTTTTATATAAGGTTATAGCGGCAATGTACGGCTGGCGCCTGCAGCCTTACACGTTAAGTGCTGCAGCGTCCCCTCCGTGGTGGGTGGCTGCCATTGCTGCCGAACAACACTAAACTGTTATGGGAACGCCAGCTTTTCCTCGACTTCTTGATCGTCTCCCTCACAAGAGGGGACGCACCGATGAGATATTGAACATGTTCACGCGACCTAAAGACATTTTCCCGCGATTTCAAGTAGTGCATAGTGAAAGAACAGAAAAACTAGCACGAACCATATCCCCATTTGTAGTTGCAAAGAGCTTGACCAACACGCTAGGCCCTGGCTACAAGGTTACCAAAATGCCAAGCGGGGACCTTCTTCTTCAACTACGTGACAAAGAACAATACAATAGACTCGGCAAACTTGTTACTTTTGGTGATGTCCCAGTTACCGTTTCACCGCATCGGTCCATGAACACAGTACGGGGGGTAGTATCAGAAGTAGACCTCATTGACCGATCTGAAACCGAACTGTTGAAAGGATGGAAGGAGCAAAACGTCACGAATGTGCAGCGCATTGTTATGAGACGGGACAACAAAGAAATCCCCACGAAACATCTGATACTTACCTTTGAATTGAGCGAATTGCCACAAACCATTAAAACAGGCTACACAAAGATAGCCATAAGACCATACATACCAAATCATAGGCGATGCTACCAATGCCAAAGATTCGGCCATGGCTCGCAGAGCTGCCGTGGTCGACTCACCTGTGCCAAGTGTGGAGTACAAGGCCATGACTCAGACAATTGCGAGGCCACACCTCACTGTGTTAATTGCGATGGTGACCATCCAGCGTACTCCCGGTCTTGTCCAAGCTGGAAAAAAGAAAAAGAAATTCTAACACTGAAAGTCCGTGAAAACATATCGTTCAGGGAAGCACGCAAAAGGTGCTTACCATTCCACACAACCACTTATGCTGGTGCGGCGCGTCAAGGGGCAGCGTCGCAGCGGCTACTGCCACCTGCCCAGCCCGCGCGCAGCGAGCTGTCGCTTGTGGCTCCTGCCCCCAGGGTGGAAGGAGCTAAGTCTACTCCACCCAACCAGCAAACAGGCCCGGTTACCCTAGGGTTGCCGGCACCACAACCATCCTCGGTGGCAGCCTGCACTACGCGTAGCGAACCCGCAGGCCCGCCAGCAGCTCCCACGGTGGGTGCAGTCAAGGCTGCCTCACCCTCATCGGCCCCTGCTAGCGCTGGCAACAGTCGGCGCAGCTCAGGCCCAAAGGCAGCCCCATCAACCTCCGGGCTGGTGGGCGCAAATGTCTCGTCCTTCGCGGCGAGACTTTCCCGCGAAACTTCTCGCTCGCAAGAGCGCGTGTCCGGCGCCTCACAAGAGGCAATGGACACTACACCCATCCCTACGGCGCACCAAGCGCCTAAGGAGCGGCGAGGCTCCCTCGACCGCTTCAGAAAGGACAAATCTCGAGTTACGGGGCCTGGAAAGGGCTCTGTAATCTAAAGCAATATTTCCTTTTTAGTACACACAGCACCAATTTACTTTCATTATGGATACACAAATCATACAATGGAACGTCAGAGGCCTTCCTAGGAACCTCGACGATGTCCAAGAACTTCTTTACCAACACAATCCAAAAGTGCTGTGTGTACAGGAAACACACTTAAAATCGAAACATACAAACTTTCTCCGACAGTATGTTACGTTTCGTAAAGATCGCGATGATGCTCTCGCATCATCAGGCGGTGTTGCCATTGTAATCCACAAAAGCATAGCATGTCAACGTTTGCAGCTACAAACGCCCCTTGAAGCAGTGGCAGTTCGACTTGTTCTTCTAAGCAAACTTATCACCATCTGCTCCCTTTACATACCCCCCATTACCACTTACATAAACATGAATTTCAGTCCTTTATAGACGAATTGCCAGAACCCTATCTTGTTCTTGGCGATTTCAATGCACACAGCAGTCTGTGGGGCGACTCTCGTATCGATGCGCGAGGTCGTCTTGTTGAACAATTTCTTTTCTCCTCTGGCGCGTGTCTCCTGAACAAGAAGGAACCTACATTTTACTGTCTCGCAAACAGAACCTTTTCTTCTATTGATCTTAGCATAGCTTCCCCGCCTCTATTATCTGAACTTAAATGGGAAGTTACCAAAAATCCTTACGGGAGCGATCACTTCCCAATACTACTGCGAACAACCAAAACTGAGCCTTCACCACAAGCCCCTCGATGGAAGATTGATACAGCCGATTGGGAGAAATTTCGAACTCTTACTAGTAGTATCTCCTGGGTCAACAAGTCTTCGTTAGGGATTGATGCTGCTGTGGAATATTTTACTTCCTTTATAATTGATGCCGCCTCTAAATGCATATCCGAAATAAATGGTGCGGCATGCAAACGCCGTGTCCCGTGGTGGAACGACGAATGTAGGAACGTTCGTAGGAAACAGAACAAAGCGTGGGGGTTGCTACGCGATTCTCCTACTGCGGAGAATCTTATCAATTTTAAGAAGATAAAGTCACAAGCCAGGAGAACGCGCCGACAGGCCAGGAGAGAGAGTTGGCAGAAGTTTCTATCAGGTATACACTCGTATACAGATGAGGCCAAAGTCTGGAACAGGGTTAACAAGGTGAGAGGACAACAAACATATTCACTCCCTTTGGTAAACACACATGGCGACAGCTTGGAAGACCAAGCGAACCACCTGGGTGCACATTTTGAACATGTGTCCAGTTCATCGCACTATTCTCCGGTATTTTCAAAATACAAAGCAGCAATAGAAAAACAAAAACTAGACCGAAAGAGCACCGGGAAAGAGCCTTATAACTTACCTTTCTCTTTAGCAGAGCTTCATGCATCACTCGCCTGTTGCAACCAATCTGCCCCAGGCTCTTACCGCATAATTTATGAAATGTTGAAGAACCTGCCCCCTGAAACGAAGAAAACCCTTGTCTGTCTGTATAACTTTATATGGACTTCCGGCGAGATCCCCTCTGCCTGGAAAGCGGCCATAGTGATCCCTATCCTGAAGCAGGGGAAGGATCCATCGTCTGTATCGAGTTATCGGCCGATAGCGCTAACAAGCTGTCTCTGCAAAGTCTTCGAAAAAATGATAAACCGTCGCCTATTACATTTCCTAGAATCAAACAAACTGCTTGACCCATCCCAGTGCAGCTTTCGCGAGGGTCGATCCACCACTGAGCATTTGATACGCATTGAGGCGCAGATACGCGAAGCTTTTGTTCACAAACAGTTCTTCCTGTCTGTATTCTTAGACATGGAAAAGGCCTATGACAGCGCATGGCGGTTTGGCATACTGAGAGACCTCTCCCACTTTGGTATACGTGGTAATATGTTAAATGTGATTGAGAGTTATCTGCTGAATCGCACATTCCGTGTTCGAGTTGCAAATGTTTTATCACGACCTTTTGTGCAGGAAACTGGTGTACCCCAAGGAGGCGTGCTCAGTTGCACACTCTTTATCGTTAAAATGAACACGCTTCGTGCTTCGTTACCACCAGCTATTTATTATTCCATCTACGTGGACGATGTACAGATAGGCTTCAAGTCCTGTAACCTCGCAGTGTGCGAGAGACAGGTAGAGCAGAGGCTGAACAAAGTGTCCAAGTGGGCAGATGAAAACGGGTTCAAAGTAAACCCCCACAAAAGTTCTTGTGTTCTTTTCACCAGGAAGAAAGGTCTCGTTGCAGATCCCACTATCAAAATGTATGGACAACAAATACCTATAAACAAAGAACACAAATTCTTAGGCTTCATACTTGACTCGAAGCTTACTTTCATTAACCACATGAAAACATCTCATGGCGAAATGCCTAAAAACAATTAACTTACTGAAAATTTTATCTCACACATCGTGGGGCAGCGACAGGAAGTGTTTACTGAATCTTCACAAGAGCCTCATTCGGTCACGTTTGGACTATGGTGCCGTAGTATATCACTCCGCTGCCCCGAGCGCGCTAAAAATGCTAGATCCTGTCCATCATCTAGGTATCAGCTTGACCACTGGCGCATTCAGAACAAGCCCCGTCGAAAGTTTATACGTAGAATCAAATGAGTGGTCACTCCAATGTCCCGAGAACATACATCAGCTTCACCTATTTTCTCAAGGTACACTACCATCGTGAACATCCTTGTTCTACAACCCTTAATGATTTGAAGTGTGCAACGCTTTCCTATAATCGACCTTCTATGAAGCGTTCTTTCTCACTGCGTGTAAGAGAACTTAGCGAAGAGATGGATGTCCCACTTCTAGAACATCGCCTAATGCCTCCAGCTAAGCTGTCACCGCCCTGGGAATGGCAGGTGATAGAATGTGATCTGTCCTTTGTAGAGGTCATAAAACACGCTCCCGAGCTCGAAATTGCAATGCATTTCCGTGAACTTCAATCGAAGTACTCTTGCTCAGGAATTCTACACCGACGCATCCAAGTCCCATGCTGGCGTATCTTACGCGGCTGTTGGCCCCTCTTTTTCTAAATCTGACGTATTGAACCCCCTAACAAGTATCTTCACAGCGTAAGCCTACGCAGTACTGTCTGCGGTGAAACATATAAAGAAATTAAAACTAGAAAAAGCAGTAATATTCACAGACTCGTTAAGTCTTATAAAAGCGCTAACATCTTTACAAAAGCATAAAAATCTTGTTTTTATTGAGCTTTACTCACTCTTGTGCAAAATTTACTTACCTCATAGAAATGTAATAATATGTTGGGGTCTCGGCCATAGAAGAATCGAGGGTAATGTGCTTGCCGACGAAATCGCCAAATCAATGGCATTGCAAGGTACTGGTCTTCCCGCTGCTGCCCCCGCTACAGATCTGAAGCCTTTCCTACGAAACAAACTGCGAAGCCACTTGCAACGCTTGTGGGACGCCGAAACAAATAATAAGCTGCACTTGATTAAGCCACAGTTAGGTTCTACCATGTACAACTAAAACACGACGAACTGATGTCCTATTCTGTCGTCTCAGAACTAGGACACACATATGGTACTCACAATTTCATGTTGAATGGATATGATCCTCCAACCTGTGGTAAATGTGGCGAGAGGCTCACCGTTCTCCACGTCCTCCTGGAGTGTCGGGAAGCCGAAAGAGAAAGAAAGAAACATTTTCCGCTAGCACACCGCTATTGTGTCCCCTCTCCATCCCGCTATGTTTCTCGGTAAAGAACCGCTTTTTAACACCAATGCAGTCCTCGCATTCTTGAAAGATGTTGTGCTACATGTTATCAGCCCAATAAGTTCGTAGCGCATCCTCTCTCCAGAGGATGTTGCTGCGATAGTTTTTTATAGTGACATGCCTCCAGGCCCTTGTGTTTCAAGGGCTCTGTTTAGGCACTTGTGCTTCTGGCCAATCCTGGCATCTTTAATATTTTGCAAGTCGTATCATTACTTCGCAACGCATTGTTCATGCCCATAGTACACATAATTAGTCATTGCCATAATCTTATTACGTATAGATTTTACGCAGTTTACAGCGACTGTTCTTAGGCCCCTTTACAGCCACGCCACATCTAATGTTCATGTAATTCACTGTTCATGTACCACTAACAAGTCATTACCATCGTCTTGGCGCTCTTTGGTCACATCTGGCCCTTGCGCCAATAAACCACAATAACCATCATCATCACTCTTAATTCACACTTGATTCCGTCTTGATTTACCCTATCACGGCTTGGTTCACCTTCATTCACTCTATCCCATCTCGTTTTTACTTCCATTTCAGTTTGTTTGCTATTTTACTCCAAATTTCTACTTTTCATCATTCTTGATTCACCCCTTATCACCACTTGATTCACCTTTATTCACTCTTAATTCATTCTCATTTAGTCTTCATTATCTTAGCTCCGCCTTGGTCAGGTGCTCCGCAGCCGATGGGGACTGAGGGCCATGGGTAAATTGTAGGAGTCATTATTAGGGAGGTAGCAGCCGAATACTGCGTCACGGAGGCCAATTCCTGTTCTGGTGAGGGAGTGACTGATGAAGCTTAGTGGGCCTTCCTAATTTGGTTGCACCTTCACTAGTATAGTTCCACTAGCTTTCGGTGATATTTTTTTGCCGGTGTCAGGCGCCACTTCATGCCTCAAAATGAATGAATAAAATTGGGCCGGAGTGCATACGGCAGGCATTACCAGATCCTGACTGGGAGATTACCAGTGTCGTTGAAAAGAAAAGTGTGTACAATCATTAAATTGGAGACAGCCGATATTCTAGTTGGCATTAAGCGGAAACAGAGGAGCTGGGCAGGCCATGTAATGCGTACGATGGATAACCGGTGGACCATTACGGTTACAGAATGGATACCAGGAGAAGGGAAGCGCAGACGAGGACGACAGAAAACTAGGTGGAGTGATGAATTTGGTAAATTCGCAGGCGCTAGTTGGAATCATCTAGCGCAAGACAGGGGTAAGTGCAGATCGCAGGTATATCGGCCTTCGTCCTGCAGTGGACGAAGGCTGCTGCTGATGATGACCTTAGCTCACTGTCTCATCATAACCTTTCGTTTGACTCCTATCACCCAACTAAGCCCCTTTAATTCACCAACAATTCACTCTTAATTCACCTCTCTGTATATCAATTTTAATCATTACTATTACCTTTATAACCATACTTAAACCCATCACTATCATTAATTCTCGGTTCTTGGCCACTTCCCGGCTTTTTCGGCCCATTTTCCCGTTTTATCATGCTAATTATCATAATTTATTTATTAACTATTATGATCATTTATCGATATTTATATTCGCAATGTAATTGCCTATTGATTGATATATAATGTTATAGTGTTCGTAATGATGCAATTGAGTTATCGATTTTTTAACAACGAAGCTGTTTAAGCCGGTAGTTGCGCGATAGGTCTGCGGAGAAAACCCTCAACCTGGCGATGAAGTCACATGCGTCGCCTAGCAACGTCTGGCCCAGCTACGCCGAGCCTCGAAACAGATGCGGAAGCCGAGCCACGACGTGATCGCGCGCGCCAAATCGCTTCGCCTTAGCCAACACCACCTAGATAGCGCAAGGCCTGTTCACTCCGATCCATGACGTCCTGCTACTTGGCCCGACTGTCATAGAATCTAATGGGGATGCTCCCGAGTAAGCAAGAGCGATTTTGACATCACCGCTTTCGTCACACCAGCCTTGGTAATGGAAATTTCGGGCCAGGTAGCATGACATCATGGATCGGAGTGAACAGGCCTTGTGCTATCTAGGTGGTGTTGGCTAAGGCGAAGCGAACAGGCCTTGTGGTGTTGCCTTAGCTCTGCCTAGCCATGACGTCAGCATGCCGTGCGGATTGGTCGCCGCAGCTGTGCAGAGTCCGGAGCTAAGCCGCAACGTCAGCGTCCCACGGGGAATATATAGCTCCGCGTCGCCTCCGCGTCACCATCGCTGCAGAAGGGAATAGGGCGACCGAACAGGATCGTCATTCTCGAGGAAGAAGAAGCGCGGAGCGAAAGACAGCGCGCCGCTGCTCGAGAGCGGATGAGACGACCTCGCACCGATCCAGAGTATCGCGCCGGCGAAGCGGCGACTAAACGACAGCGAATGGCAAAGATCCAGATTTTAGAGCCCGTCTGGTTGCTCAAACGAGCAAGCTCGTTTGAGCAACCAGAAGCAAAACGATCCGGGCCTGCGAGTCCTTGATAATTTCCAGTGGCAAGTTCGGAAAGCCATGGGAGGTGCCTACGGACGGTTTGCCCTCGAGTTTTTGAACAGTGAGTTTGGACACAGTTTCCGAGTGTGCGATAGACTGTGGTTCGACACGAACTTGTCTACGCTTAGCTTAGTGCGCGACTTCGAAAAGCAAGAGACTGCGTTGCGGATCGTACGAGAAGCGTTTCCCGACGAAGCTAGGTGGGGCCGCCACCTTCGCTGTTTGCCCAGTCTTCGCGCCACTACTGCGAAACTGTCCCAATATTTTGTGCGTATTTTATTGCGATAGCAATTATATGGACACTCAATGCGGATTATCTGCCGTCGCCGTCGCCGAAAGGTTCCGTATAAAGTCCAAGGGCGATAAAATCGTCGCCGCGAGCCGTATGCTGTATGTGCGAGGGAGGCACATACAGCGCGCGAGTGACGCGCGCTTTCAAGGAGAGCAAACGCGACTTCTCGGTCGCGCGAAAGGCCTTGGGGGGGAATGGAAGCGAATGAGGTGAGGCGCCGTTGTGCTCCGAAATCCTAAATGCGCAGTTGGTTCCGGACCTGAACCAACTGCGCATTTAGCGAGTCGGCGCAAGGGGATCTGGCGATTCCATCTCGCGCGCGAAATGAGGAAAGTGGGGAGGCAGCGCGGGAGGGAGGAGGTGAGGCTTCTACCGCTTCTACTCTGCCAACAACTGTGCACTTCTACTTAGCGCTGCTGCGAGCGGTCGTGCGCACCGTATCTTGAAAGCGATCTGCACACAGCTCCTACCTTTGTATGCGCTGTGCTTTCGCCCCTCAGTTTCCGTTGAAGCGATAGACTGCACGAATTTTCGCTCGCGGCTACCGCCGCGCTTGCTCACGCCAGCGTTTTGACAGCGGTAGTCTGCCGTCATCGAGTGTGATCTATTCATGTTTGCTTGTGTGCGCTGACACCATGCTTGTTAATTCATTTATAAGCGAATGTGTCCAAGTTTATACAGCCGATAAAACTACTATCCTTACTACGCATAGCTCTCTACTAATTTGCTATCGCAATTGATGCTTCGCCTTTACGGCGAAACTGCGACATTTAAGCGAAGCTCTATAGGCTCACAAGTGTCGCGGTGGTGGTGGCGGCGGCGGTATCACGCTGAAAAGTGGGCCGATCTTGCCGATAGCAGAGAAAGGGTCCAAGATCAATGGCACATACCAGAGACAAAAAAAGGGAGAAAGAGAGAAAGACCGAGAGATAGAGTGAGAAAGAGGCAGAAATATAGAACATCACCACGAAGGTCAGACAAAGAGAGAAAGAGCGAGAGAAAGAAATAAGGAGAGAGAGAGAGAGAGAGAAAAAGATAGAGAGAAGAAAGATAGAGAGAGAGAGAGCAAGAAATATATAGAGAAAGAAAGACCGAGAGAAAAGAGAGTGAGAAAAAGAGAGAAATATACAAAATCCCCACGAAGGTCAAAGAAAGAGAGAGAGAGAGAGATAAAGAAGAAAATAAAGAGAGAAAGAAAGATCGAGAGAGAGAAAGAGAAAAAGATAGAGAAAGAAAGAGAGAGAAAGAAAATCAACACGAAGGTCAGATAGAAAAACAGAGTGGAAGAGATATAGAAAGAAAGAAAGAGAGAGAGAGAGAAGAAAGATAGATAGAGAGAGAGAGAGAAATAAAGATCACCACTAAGGTCAGATACAAACACGACAAGCTTCGCTTACCGCCATTTTCTCGACAGAGGAAGGGCTGTTGAATTTTTACCGATTTTTGTCCGAATTTCGGCTCCACTTTTTCAGGGTAAGCTCAAAACGAGACCTATAAGGCTTTCGCCTTAAAAGTATTGGTTCGGTTTGGGTTCGTGTTCAGCGCGCTCCGATTTGTTCACTTCACTTACGATTCGGATACATAAAAATTTTATTATAACGGTTTGCGAACCGCTTCAGTACGGTAAAGAAGCAAAATCCCGCAGAGTGTTATCAACTTGTCGGTATGGCGCATGCGCAGGCTTTGTCAGCAGGTGGAAGAAATGGTCTTTCGGGCACAAGAGAGACACAAATCATTTTTTATCACGTAGACATCAATGTAGTTTAATGTTGTACAGCTGCAGCAGCCATACACATAGAGATGGTTATCTCAGGCAGTGTCGTCACAAGATAATAGGGCACGCCGTGCGGTGCCCCAACGTGTCCTGCCTCTTCCCCGTGTTTTCTATTATTGCGTTAGCAATTATATGGACACTCCAGGAGCATTTCTGCCGTCGCCATCACCGTGATGTTCTGTATAAAGTCCAAACGCGATAAAATCGTTGCCGCGCGCCGTACGCTGTATGCGCGAGTGAAAGCTCGCGAATGTCAGCCGTCGATTGCGGCTCAATCTCGCGCATGCGAGGGAGCAAGGCCGGCCGGAAGCGCGCCGTCTTCTTGCGCGCGAGAGCCACGGGGAAGGGGGTGGGGGAAACGACGAAGAGACTGAGGGGCGTTCTCCGGCGACTGCTGCTTACGGCGCGCGGCCGCGCGAGCGCTAGAGATGGGTTGCTCAGGAGCGAGCCGGATCTTGTGAGCGGCTCTTTTTAAAGAGCGAGTGAGCGGTGGTTCAGTAAAAATGAGCGGCGGTTCTTCTGGAGAAAGGGAGCCGGTTCTCTCGCGTTCAGAGAGCCGTGCCGATGCGTTCCGTCAGAGCCGTGTCTTCTGCTTAGTGCGACTTCCGCGCCACCTATTAATGGTACGAGAAAGCAACTGCCCTCCCACCCTTCCTCGCAATAGTCGCCTTCACCTCCTCACCTTCGGCTGAAGAACGAAAGAACCACCGCTCACCACGGCTCCCTTGCTCTTCAAAGAGCGGCTCAAAAGATCCGGCTCGCTCCTGAGCGCCGCTCTTTTCGCCACGGCTCCCTCGCTCTTCAAAAGACCCGGCTCGCTCCTGAGCGCTCAGGAGCGGGCCGCTCTTTTGAAGAGCGAGGGAGCAGTGGTTCAGTAAGTGAGCGGCGGTTGTTTCGGAGAGAGGAAGCCGGCTGGCCTCTCTCTCGTTCAGTTAGCGTGAGAAACCGTTCCTAGAAAGCGCTCAGGAACGAGCCGGATCTTTTGAGCCGCTCTTTTGAAGAGCGATTGAGCCGTGGATCAGTAAGTGAGCGGCGTTTCTTTCGGAGTGAGGAAGCCGGTTCGCTCTCCTTGAATGAGCCGTGCCAAACCGTTCAGTCAGAGCTGGGTCTTCTGCTGGGCTTCGAGGTTTCGATTTCTGACCGACGAATCGTGGCCGGTGTGGGCAGACTCGCGCTACTGGTGCTCGCTCGCAGTGTGTGGTGTGAGCAGCAGTACCTTTGGTTTTTTGTGCGTCCTATGGTGTGGCGCCCGATGTCATCGAGGGGAGAAGAACTCTTAATTGGCAAAGGATGGTACCGTTCGTTGCCGGCTGCTGTCCGAACGATGTCTCACGGCATCGTTCACACATCGTGCGCTGGTCCAATAACACTTCGAAGATGGTCTTCCGTGTCTTTAAAGACAACAGGTGAAGTACAGTTTACATCCTGGTCTTCATTTGTCCTAATTAGTGTAGTCATGAAAATGGAGCCTATGACATCCACTTCAGTGCATGTTCTGAGCGTGTGTCATTAGCACGTCATTAAAACGAGGCTAATGATCTGTTGTGTTGTAATAGAACTTCATTTCTTTTTTTTTTCTTTTTTTTTTTGTCCTGGCGTATGATGGCATGATCGCCAGTATCGCGCGTGCGCTCAAGAGAAAAAAAAAAGTTGTCGCAGTTTCACCTGAAAGGCGAAGCATCAATTGCGATAGCAAACTTGTAGAGAGCTATACGGAGTAATGATATTAGCTTTATCAGCTGTATAAACTTGGACATGCAGCAGCATCGCAACACGCAGATATGTTGTCGACGCCATCGGCGTTTTGCCCGCGTTCGCTCAAAATGCGTGCGGCGTTGGTGACTGTTGCCGGAGCCTCTGATATAAATAGGCACTGCGTGCCGCAGCTAAACGTCGCCTCCCTTCCCTCCCCCTCCCCCACGGCCTCTCGCTCGTCGGAAGAAGGCGCGTTTGCTCTACATACATGGTGATTGTGAAGGAGAACAGAGACGCCTACTTCTTCAGCCCTTAAGCGAGCACGGCGCAGAACGCGCGTTTGTTATCCGCCGTGCGTTCACTCCCCGTGAAAGACGCGCCCCTCGCGCCCTTTCACTCGCACATACAGCGTTCGGCGCGCGGCGACGACTTCTTCTCCAAATGACGTCATACGGAACCTCACGGCGACGGCGACGGCGACGGCGACGCCGACGGCAGAAATCTGCTTTTGAGTGTCCATATAATTGCTATCGCAATAAAAACGAAAGGTACGTGCGGCTGTTTTGTGGATATTTCGTATGATTTTTGTATATTACTTCAAGGAACGATTTCTACATTCATTTTGCATGGCGTTACAGCTTACTCATATTATAGTGAACGTGTGTATGTGAATAAATGAATAATGTTGCAACATAACGTACAATCATTTTGTGTTTCTATTTTTACAAAAGTTGATTTTAAAGTACCACAAAAACAGACAAGCTTCTGTAATGACGATGAAGTTACATATTTCTTTTCTGAAAAAAGTGCGTCATTCTGCCTGTCACAGTATCATAAGCATTTTATCCCCAATATCAGAAAAGAAAGTTTCATTACAAGTAAAAATTCACGCTTTTAATATATGTAAAAATATTCTCTAAACATAGCGAAAATACCAATAACACGGTTATTAAATCATGCATATATCGTTTTTTTTCAAAGCCAGATAACTATAGAATATGCATAACACAGGTTACACGGTTAAGTGAACCAGTGAGCCGTTCAAATAAACCGGTTCATTTCAGTGAGCTGAGCCGTTCCGAGCCGCTCACTGAAGTGAGCCGTTTTGCCCATCTCTAGCGAGCGCCATATCTTGAAAGCGATCTGTGACGTGGGCAAAGTGCGCGCACGCGTGGGCCTCATGTTCAAAGCGATCTGCGATATGGACAAAGTACGCCGACGCCCGGTAGCTTGGTATGCGCTCTGCTTTCGACGTTTAGTTCACGTTGAAGCGAGAGGCAGCACAAAGGTCAATTCGCTCGCTGCTATTGACGCGCTTTCTCACTCCAGCGTTCTGACAGCGAGTCTCCGCGGTCATCGAGCGAGATGTGTTCATTTTTACCTGTGTTTATTTTTACATTTTACACCGTGCTTGTTAATTTAGTTAGTAATCGAATGTTTACACGTTTATACGGCCGACAAAACTGCTATCCTTACCTCGTAGAGCTGCCTACTAATTTGCTATCGCAATCGACGATTCGCCTTTCGGACGAAACTACATTTTTTGTTATCAAACGTACTGAGTACGGGAAAAACAATAAAAATTATTAGGGATGTTCGAATGCTAAAATTTACGAATCGAATCGCGAATACCAGTATTTGAAAAAAACGAATGTCCAATATTGAATATCGAGTATTTCCAATTTTTAAAAAATGTGAAATGAAAAATTTGGCGGGGTGTGTCCGGCAAAAAAAGTGTTGCTTACATTACTCGATAAACCTACATCGTGATACAGGACGATAACATCTGGCGCATGATAGCACTGAGAGTAATCAAAAATAAGGACCAGAATGCCCCAAATGCATGTAGTAGGGTGTATTGGTAATTTAGTAGGGTGTAGTGGTAACTGAAAAAACAAAGCAATACTACGGCGTCGCGCATCATTTTGATGGAATCCAACCATTAGTAAAATAATAAACTTAGTTGTATCAATTGAAACAGCGATTAAATAGGCTGCCTAAGACGAGACAAGCTTACTCAACGGCTGGTAACTGCAGTGCTCAAGTCAAGTGACCTCATCCGTGTATTTGTTCAGGAACGTTATTGTGTGCAAACAAATATTTAAAAACTTCTAATAGTAAATTCTACAATCGAGATTATTCGATTCTATTTAAAATTTTGAATATTCGCACACACCTAGTAAACAAAATACTTGTCTTCCGAGTTGTGCAAGCGCACGGATTTGTAAACACAAATTCTCACGGTCGCAAACGATTTATCGTAACTTACCTTCGTAAATGTCACAATACACTAGCCTGCTTCAGGATGCAGCGACATTCTGGGCGTTGAGATGGCGACAACGCAAACAGAAAATTTTTTTTTCTTTGTACACTCGCTCGAAACACGATGCGCGCTGCTCAAGTAGATCAGGCAAACTTTTCGTTTTGCCGCCATCACTGCAATTCTAGTAATATAGTTACCGAGAATGAGCAATCGGAAAGCAGCATGCAGAGTCAGTGCACCTTCTTATGAATGAGTAACGGTGGTTTTTCCGTGCAGTTTACGAATGCATTCCGCAGATAGAAGAAATTTTTGGGTACCTATGAAAGACATAGTTAATCAGTGGTAATGCCTTTGTATGCAAGGACTGGGCTTAGCTTTCACGTCTTGACAGCAGCACAGTCGGTTAAAGTTTGTTCTGCTTCAAATAATTAATGCTGAACTCGTGTTGAGCGAACTATGGCATATGAAACAGCGTGAAATCACATTGTATTGCAACAAATTACAACTCCCAATGTATGGTCTTTAGCAAAGAAAGAAGCCAGCAAGTGACATTTTGCGCAGTGTTCTGCTCTTTTCTTAAATAAAAGCAGGTGAGGACATTTATGTTTCGGAACCATGAACCATGGTTTGTGCTAAACACCGCGAAGATATTTCTTACGGAACTGCATGTGGCGCAGTCTTGCGCTGACTAAGCGCTTATGAGGTTCAAATCACGCATATTGCGCCCGGGGAAGGATTTAAGGAAATCTAAGAGCATTGTACACTGCTTGGAGGCGGCTAGAGACGATATATATAGTTAAAGAAATAGAAGCACCTAGTAAAAAACATATAACAGGACTTTGCTGACGTTTCGGTCGGGGTTCGGCCTTCATCAAGAGTGCGCTTGCGAGCAGACAGAGCTCAATTTATACATTTTCTCCGTAGGAGTGAAAAAAATCAGGCAAGTTTGCACTCTGTCGCGCAAAGCTTAGGCACAGCGAATCTTACTGGCTGCTACCTCTAGGTATGAACTTGGTTGCTGCTAGGTCTTAACTTGTTTAACTTAACTACGCATGTAGGAAGGTATCTCGAGCGATCATTTTCAGAGGTACCTTCCCTTTCGCGAATTTCGCGTGACCAGCGCTGGACGCGTCGGCGCCTACTAGCGACAGCGTTCCTGGCATGCCACAAACGCAGGCAGGCTAACCAAGGTTGGCACAGTGTCAAGAACGCTGCTGCTTGCCGGCTTGCCGACGCCGAACGCGTTGGAGGCTAGCCCCTCGATATCAATCGGCCGGCTTCGCTGTGTCTCCAGCTTTGCGCGGCCTAGTGCAAGCTTCCGCTTTTTTTTTTAGATGTGATGCATCTTATGCTCGGGGCTATGTCACTCCCTCCCTCCGCCGTGCGGCGTCCACTTCCGGTTCCGCTTCCGGTTCCACTTCCGGTACCGGTTCCACTTCCGGAAGCCAGCTTCCGGCTTCCAGAGAATGCTTCCGGCGTTTTGCCCGAATGATCCCCCGGTGCTTCGCCTACTCATCATCATTCACTTCGTCCTCTCATTCTCCCGCAACGCCGCGATGAGTCCACGACAGCGCCAGTCTCAACGCCGTGT